>NC_141456.1:65755000-65760000 GCF_015680905.1 Coptis chinensis
GTGCAACAACCCTTCCTATCTGATAGAAAAGGATCCCATGATCCTGAACCGATCTTACAGGGATCGCAAATCCCGTGTTTGTTTATGAAGAGCGGATCGAATTGTATTAGTGTCTATAATGGATTTCTTCTGTGTAATACTAATTGATAGGGCCTCATTGGTAAGTGCTACAAGATCTCGTGCATTGGAACCCATGGTTATGGACCCAAATCCATTAGTATGGAACATTTTCTTTTCCAAGTGAAATCCCCTAGTATATGAAAAGAGTGAAAAAGTGCTTTTCGTTGTTGTGGAATAAGAAGCCTTCAGATCTTAATGCATGTATTTGATTTATTCGAGCTATTAGAGCAGGATCCACTTTTGGGGAATATGAGTCGAAGCAATAACAAGAATATTTCTAGTGGAGCATCTTTCACAATCCTCGAGAGATGGTTCACTAATAGACCGAGGGATAAGTAATTCGACTCATTCACATACAGATCATGAATGTTTGGAATCCATATTATGCAAGGAGATATTGCTTTTGCTAATTGAATGGAAGGGTGATATCAAATCGGTCTATTTTCGCCATATACATAGTTAGCGATTCGTCATAGTTAGCAGCTCAGTATCAAGGTCATCATCAATATCATCACTATCATCAATATCGATATCATCAATAAGATAACCTTTAGGCTTGTCATCGGGGAACTTGTTCGAAATACCGTAATGAAAGGAACATAGGAGTTTGTCGCTAGGTATTTGACCAAATATGATCGTCCAGTTCCTATAGAACCTATCACTAAAATACCCTAGAGGGGATAGGGCTAAGCGGAGTGAAAAGGGTTTTCCATGAGATGGGAAATGAAAATTATTAGCCCCACACGAGGTTTGTGAATAAGTGATTGTCGATAATGAGCAAGGAATATCCGTCTTTACGCTAAACGGGATCTATTGAACTCATAATTCATTAGATTCTTTTTATGAATGTCAACTAAGTATCGTAAGAAGTAAATTGATCCCGGTTGTTCAATCATTTGATAACCAGAATCATTCTTTGATAAATGATCACTATCGGTCGGACTCAATAGAATTTGATCAATCCTTTTTTAAATCGTTAAAGTGGAGAACTGAACCAAGAATTCTCTTTCTTCATCATCAATCGAATCACCGTCACGACCCGATTCGAGATTCTATTTTATCATCAATCCAATCACCGTTCACGTTTTTTTCTTTTTCAGTATCAATGAATAGATCTCTTTACTTGTACGACTTAGATGTCTCGTATTTTCGAAAAAGTGATTTGATTGATGGGATTTGGTATGATACTTATCATATCGATGAGATTGATATTCAAATATTTCTTCTTAGAACGTATTGATTTGACCCCAAAGCGGGACCATCACCCAATAGCATGTTGCCTTGACGAGAACCCCGTATTTCTTCTAGAGAATCTCCTAATTGTTTTGAGCAACTAGAAAGAGATTCTTTAACCAGAAAGAATTCAGTTCAGATGTAGGATACCCATCCGAAGTTTTCGCAACTCAATCATGTATGATGGAATCATCAAAGATTTGATCTTTTCAAACTAAATGTCAGAACTCACACTAGAGGCTCGGGGAAACAAAGAGAAGATGTGTACCGAACGAGATATCCAAAGAACAAGAAGAAGGAAAAGGATTGAATAGAGTAACTCCCGAGCATTTGGTGATCTCGGATGTGCCCATATCAATGGAACGGGTGACTCATTATTTCGACGAATCATTTCTTCGGACAGAAGAAGATCATGTAAACACTTACTCGAAATCTCACTTATCAGATTCCATTGTTGGAGAATCGCCCACAATTTTTTCTGAGGAATTGGCCGTGATATATCTGATCCATGCATAATATCATGAAAAATGGATACAAATTTTTGACTGCTACTTAGTATCGGCAATAGGTCTGAAAAAGTATCTAAAAGGGTGAATTTTAGATATTTGCACCCTGTCGAAGTAAGGAACCATGGCATAGATGTTTGGAACAGATTCAATTTTGAGAGATTTGAAAAAGCACTATCTCGTTGAAAGGTTCTATACATTTGCCGTTTCTAAACGCATTTCTTTAGACAAAGACTCGGTTTTTTCCTCTTTTCGGATGGTAAATATTTCTCAGAACATGGAGTGTGAATCAAACCCATGTTTGAATTGAAATTGAGATACTAATGCAAGTTCTTCCCTTCTGAATCAGATGGATTCATATCTGAAAGAGGTTGACAATAAGTTCTTTTTAAATTGACTATTTGTCCCTCTGTTAGAGGTGTTCCAGAAATGTATGCGATCGAGTAAAGAGCTCTACGAACGAATGGAGCGGATCGAATTGGAAAATGGAAAGATTTGTACAAGTTATATGTTTCGTCACCACTTTGTGGAAAATCATTAGGTATGAATATGTTAGATACCTATGACTCGATTGGTGAAATAGTATCTCTCTCCCCAAAAACATGTTTTTTTTTACCGGCGCACAAAGAAAATATTTTGTTGCGAATGAACAAGATATTGAGGAATTGTCCATAACGTAAGATCATAATTATTGATACGGGCCTTTTCCACATAAAAAGGAATCTTTTGTTACAATAGAACCAGAAGTGATGTGGATTATTCAAGAATCGAAGTCTATTTGCTTTATAAAAAGAAGATATCAATGAACTTCTATGAAATGGTTTCGTGGGATTCAGCCAATTGTCTCGATCGTGGGATATCATTGAGAAATAGGAATCAGTGTTATCAAAGGATTTCCTGCGATTATTTCTAGTATGGAAGGAGTCAATCATCCACTTTGGTATCTTATTGAACAAAAATGGTGATATTCTTCCTCCATTGATCAAGAATTTCGATTTTTGGGAAGTATCATGATCATCCAATAAGAAGGATTTCAATTTATTCAAATGAACGATTTGAACACCTATTGATTCTAACAACTGATTGCAGAGTTGATCATTTGGAACTTTCAATTCATAGATGTGGATCTCGGACCTATGAATAGGGATATTCCCGATACTCACAAAGAAAAAAGGAAGCGACTTGGACAAAAAGAAACGAAGTGACTTAGAAAAATCTTGTTTGTCGACAACCTCGGACCAATCAATCGAATATTGATTAATACGTAATCGATCGAACACTACTTGAAAACGGCTCTTCTGCTCATAAACAAAATGTTCCAAATGTTCCTGGAAATTCTTGCTCCCATTGGACCATTTGTATCTATATGCATCAGGATCCTGATTCATGGATCTCTCGGTTCGAGAAATAAGAGGATCGAACCATTTCTTCTGACTCTTTTTCAAATTCGATAAATGTTGGTTGATCATATATTTCATTATAGTTCTATGATTCAGAGTATCATTTCCTTTTTGATCCCTTTGAATTCCATATTCGAAGTTGCGATCGGATCTATTCATTAAAAAGAATTGATTCGATATATTTCTTATGTACCCATGGATTTGAATCAGATTTTGGATCAATCTATATTGATTGACTGCCTTCATTATGTTGTTGCTAGCAAATACCACTATTTTTGGTTTTGGATCTTCCAAAGCATTCCCGCAGGAGATCCGGACCATTTTTTTCGATCCTTCGATAAAAAGATTCATTCTCTTCATAAAAAAATAGGAGGTAGAATCAATAAAGATTTCTTTTTCGATTCATCCCCGGAGTTGAATACCTCATTCAAGAATTTTTTTGATCCAATCTGTAGGAATCAATAGAAAAGGCAAATCCTTTATGATACACCAGATCCGCTCGGTTATTGATAGAGTTAATAGATCGCCATTTCTTGAAATCTCTTCGATTCAAAATCGTGGTGCAACGTGTATCCTCCCCTGTTCGGTCATGGAATAGATGAAATAAATCAAAAATGAATTTTGGTTTAAGAATGAAATCTTATTGAACTGTCCATATCCGGTTCATCCTTGAGAACCATATCACATCCCGGATCGATGAAATAGGATGAATTGAGACGGTATTTTGTAAATACGTAATTATCTTGAATATATCAACCATTTCTTTATTTTCCGATCTCCTGGAAGGGACAAAAGAAAAATCTTGTTGTTTCTTCAACAATTTCTGATCTCTAGTGGACCCCTCGGTAGGATTCGAACCCGGATGAAGTTTGACCATCCGTCGAGAAAAAGAACGAATTGATCTTGTAGGATTCCCAAGAAATTCTTTGATTTCTTCGGAAGATGATGATTATTCATCTGCTTCTCACGTTCCGTGAATAGCTGGGACATTGAGGAATCTCCGAGAAAGGCATTTCGAATCGATCTGATTCTATCTCTGTTCGTTCCATTTGAAGAAAGAAAGGATCCCAGAGAATCGATCTTTCTTTTAGTTGTTGAATCTCTCTTTGATTGATCAATGTGTGATATTCGAATCCTCATTACTAATGGAATCAAAATGATCTCTGGATTGATCGAGAAGATCCTTTCAATTGGCTAGAATCCGTTACTTGAACGAAAATAGATCTTGTGGAATCATATTGCATATTTGACGATACATTCCGTACCTTGCTAAAAACCGATCCTTGTTTACCAACCACACATTGTCTAACCAAATACAATTCTCTCGATACGTTCCTCAAAAATCCGATTCGTGCGTATTCTTCCCCAACTAACGAAGAGATCTTGGCGGAATTGCCACATATGAAATTGAGCACAATTTTGCAAAGATATACCCACTTGTTTTCGAGAAGAGATGGGAAACATGCTCAATATCATTTGATTGAATAGTTGACCCAGCTCCTTGTTGTTTGAAGAAACCCTCCACTTCAATTGGTCTTTTTTCATTAAAAAGCAGACATTAGATAACAAATCCAATGTTTCACTAAGATTTCGAAGAGCTGTCCCGAATTCAAGTTAATTATGTTTCGCTTCTTCCTCCGAGAAAGACGATCAAACAATTCCCAATCATGGTCCTTGCGGATCGGATCATCCGTATAGGATACAAAAGGAGACTCCAGATATTTGATATCTTTCTCTTTGA